>NC_053026.1:527699511-527720773 GCF_003073215.2 Triticum urartu
GCCGCTCGGTCACTTCATCAATCTGGCATTGACCACGTCACAAGTTATGACCAGCGCAGGCATGGCCGAGCCGTAGCTTCTTCAAACCGATGTTTGCCATGCCGAACCACTCCAGCACCTCGGCTGGCATGGTGGCTACAACGTCACCTTACCGACCCACTCCGTCACCTCGTCTGGACCAGGGGCTTCGCCATCTCTTCATCAACCTACTCCGGAGACTTCAACATTACCAGCCGACCAATTTCGTCACGTTAGCTGGACCGAGGGCTTGCCTTGGCAAGCCAACCTTTGCCAGCATCGCCATGCCGTCGCTTCATCGCCCATTAGGCAATGGGTGTGCGGATCGAGTCCCAATTTTGGGAGTAACCTTTCTTCAGATTTCTACAACAGATAAACCAGGTGCTATTTATCCTAGCACTTGGGTTTATTTTTCCTGAGGAATTATTACTCTAGTTTGTTACATCATCTGTACACGGGTCTGTCAAATGATGGTCGCATTAACGATGGTTGTGTGATGGTTCGGTCAGTTTCCCGTCCGCAGTTCGGCGAACCCTCATCGGGGACTCGGACCGCCCTGTGAATACAAGCTTTATCACGCTGGCGCCCCGCACCGACATTGGCTTCGATGCCAGGCTACATCTCTTTATTTTTTTGCATAAATTAATTATGTGAGTTTTTTAAATATATGTATATTATTTGGACTGCATTATTTTACATGTGTAGGTAATCGACTTCGACTGCATCACGCGGTCACTACGGCAAGCCGAAGTCATCGTCCCAATAGGCATAAATCGGCTCGCGTGATCACCTTGTTGGTCAAATTGCCATACCGACACATTCGGTTGCCTCAGAGACTTCGGCATCGCTGAGAGAGCTCTATCTCACCGAGTGTTCGGCACACGGGCCATACTTCTTTATTACTCACTTTGCATAAACTATTAATTATGCAATGAATTTTTAATTTATTATTATTACTATTATCTCCGGCTTGCACTATTTTCCGTGCACAGGTAAATGATTCGGATTGGGCAGTGCTGTCACCTTGGCATACCGATGTATCATGTCACCTCGGCTAGACCGGGGGCTTCGTCATAACTTTATTAACCCACGCCGGGGACCTCGGCACCATACTGCCGACCTACTCCGTCGCCACGGCCGGACTGAGGGTTCAACCCTGCCACATTGGCTGCGCTATGTTGCCACTTCGGAGTGTCGAGCTCTTCGCTCCGCCACCTCGGGACCGGCTTAGGGGCTGGGACCTCGACCTGCTGCAAGCTCGACCCGCGTCATCAACGCCGAACACATTAATCAGCTAAGTTACTTTCATGCTCGAAGTTTTTAAATTTTTAATTTATGTTCGGTTCGACCATGCTCATGTGAGTTGTTTGTTAAAAGAAACTCCCTTTACCCATGTTAACTGGGGGCTCTTAAATTTATATGAGTCATTTTATAACAAGTGTGTTTTCTTCTTGGTCGTCGCAAAGTCTTTTTCTACCACACCTTTTTCGACGCGAGTGTGTGGTCAAAAGCCGGGGAGCATAGTTTCTCTCTTAAAGCCGCTCGAGTTTAGTTCGCTAAACTGGCATAATGAGAAGTAGTCTGCCTTCGGGATAGGAAGTTGAAGCCGTAGGCTGAGCCACTTGAAGTCTTGAGATCGGGTGTGTCATGATAAAGCACGACAGTAGCATAATTTTTTAAGACCAATTTTCAGATTGGCACCAAAAACTTGATTTAGTTTGGGTGTACAATTTTTACTGAGGTTTTTTGGTTTTTAAGCCCGTGGCACTTTTAAACTATTTGTGTGTTTCCAACATAAGTCTCGCAGTACAACGCCGGACACCTTTAGAGATTCGGCAAAACATTCTGGGGTATTGCTTTATATGCATCAGTTTCGAATTGTGTCTTC
This sequence comes from Triticum urartu, assembly GCF_003073215.2. Lineage (NCBI taxonomy): Eukaryota > Viridiplantae > Streptophyta > Magnoliopsida > Poales > Poaceae > Triticum > Triticum urartu. The sequence continues at coordinate 527,701,418 of NC_053026.1, forward strand.
GGTCAGTAGTTGGGTTTCCTAACTCCTATGCTAGCCTCCTACGTTCCGCTTTGTTTGGCTAGGTGTGCAAAGGGAGAACCACTGCGATTGTGCTTCCAGCTCGCATGGTTAAGCGCCTTAGTGGAGAAAGCTGAAAACTGACTGTTGATATGTCTCCATCGTATCTACTTTCCCAAACACTTTTGACCTTGTTTTGGACTCTAACTTGCATGATTTGAATGGAACTAACCGACTGACGTTGTTTTCAGCAGAATTGCCATGGTGTTATTTTTGTGCAGAAATAAAAGTTCTCGGAATGACCTGAAACTTCATGGAGAATATTTTTGGAATTTATAAAAAATACTGGCAAAAGAATCAACACCAGGGGGGCCACACCCTGTCCACGAGGGTGGGGGCGTGCCCCCCTGTCTCGTGGCCCCCATGAGGCTCCACCGACCTCAACTCCGACTCTATATATTCACGTTCGGGGAGAAAAAAATTAGAGAGAAGGATTCATCACGTTTTATGATACGGAGCCGCCGCCAACCCCTAATCTCTCTCGGGAGGGCTGATCTGGAGTCCGTTCAGGGCTTCGGAGAGGGGAATCCATTGCCATCGTCATCATCAACCTTCCTCCATCACCAATTCCATGATGCTCACCGCCGTGCGTGAGTAATTCCATCGTAGGCTTGCTGGAAGGCGATGGGTTGGATGAGATTTATCATGTAATCGAGGTAGTTATGTTAGGGTTTGATCCCTAGTATCCATTATGTTCTCAGATTGATGTTGCTATGACTTTGCTATGCTTAATGCTTGTCACTAGGGTCCAAGTACCATGATTTCAGATCTGAACCTATTATGTTTCCATGAATATATGTGAGTTCTTGATCCTATCTTGCAAATCAATAGTCACCTACTATGTGTTATGACCCGGTAACCCCGAAGTGACAATAATCGGGACCACTCACGGTGATGACTATAGTTTGAGGAGTTCATGTATTCACTAAGTGTTAATGCTTTGTTCCGGTACTCTATTAAAAGGAGGCCTTAATATCCCTTAGTTTCCAATAGGACAAAAGATGTCATGCAAGTTCTTTTCCATAAGCACGTATGACTATATTCGGAATACATGCCTACATTACATTGATGAACTGGAGCTAGTTCTGTGTCACCCTATGTTACAACTGTTGCATGAGGAATCGCATCCGACGTAATTATCCATCACTGATCCAATGCCTACGAGCTTTTCACATATTGCTCTTTGCTTAGTTATGTTTCTGTTGCCACTGTTACAATCACTACAAAACCAATACTGTTACTTTTGCCACCGTTACCGTTACTTCCATATTACTTTGCTACTAAATACTTTGCTGCAGATATTAAGTCTTTCAGGTGCGGTTGAATTGACAACTCAACTGCTAATACTTGAGAATATTCTTTGACTCCCCTTGCGTCGAATCAATAAATTTGGGTTGAATACTCCACCCTCGAAAACAGTTGTGATCCCCTATACTTGTGGTTATCAAGACTATTTATGGCGCCGCTGCTGAAGGAAATATGCCCTAGAGGCAATAATAAAGTTGTTATTTATTTTTCCTTATATCATGATAATTTTTATTATTCATGCTACAATTGTATTAATCGGAAACTTAGTACATGTGTGAATACATAGACAAAACAGAGTGTCACTAGTATGCCTCTACTTGACTAGCTCATTGAATCAAAGATGGTTAAGTTTCCTAGCCATGGACATGAGTTGTCATTTGATTAATGGGATCACATCATTAGAGAATTATGTGATTGACTTGACCCATTCCGTTAGCTTAGCATTTGATCGTTTAGTATATTGCTATTGCTTTCTTCATGACTTATACATGTTCCTATGACTATGAGATTATGCAACTCCCGAATACCGGAGGAACACTTTGTGTGCTACCAAACATCACAACGTAACTGGTGATTATAAAGGTGTTCTACAGGTGTCTTCGATGGTGTTTGTTGAGTTGGCATAGATCGAGATTAGGATTTGTCACTCCGACTGTCGGAGAGATATCTCCGGGCCCTCTTCGTAATGCACATCAATATAAGCCATGCAAGCAATGTGACTAATGAGTTAGTTATGGGATGATGCATTACAGAACGAGTAAAGAGACTTGCCAGTAACGAGATTGAACTAGGTATTGAGATACCGACGATTGAATCTCGGGCAAGTAACATACCGATGACAAAGGGAACAACGTATGTTGTTATGCAGTTTGACCGATAAAGATCTTCATAGAATACATGGGAGCTAATATGAACATCCAGGTTCCGCTATTTGTTATTGACCGGAGACGTGTCTCGGTCATGTCTACATAGTTCTCGAACCCGTAGGGTCCACACGCTTAACGTTCGTTGACGATCGGTATTATGAGTTTATGTGTTTTGATGTACCGAAGGTAGTTCGGAGTCCCGGATGGGATCATGTACATGACGAGGAGTCTCGAAATGGCCGAGACATAAATATTGACATATTGGATGACTATGTTTGGACATCGGAAAGGTTTTCCGAGTGAGTTTAGGCATATACCGGAGTACCAGGGGGTTACCGGAACCCCCCGGGGAGTCAATGGGCCTTAATGGGCCATAGTGGAAAGAAGGAGGAGGCGGCAAAGGTGGGGGCTCCCCCCAAGCCCAATCTGAATTGGGAGGGGGGCCGGCCCCCCTTTCCTTCTCTCCCTCTCCCCCTTTCTTCCATCTCCTACTCCAACTAGGGAAAGGGGAATCCTACTCCCGCCGGGAGTAGGACTCCCCATTGGGCATGCCTAGGAGGCCAGGCCTCTCCCCCTCCTCCACTCCTTTATATACGGGGGAGGGGGCACCCCATAGACTCACAAGTTGATCATTGATGTCTTAGCCGTGTGCGGTGCCCCCCTCCACCATAATCCACCTCGGTCATATCGTTGCAGTGCTTAGGCAAAGCCCTGCGCCGGTAGCTTCATCATCAACGTCATCATGCTGTCGTGCTGACGAAGCTCTCCCTCGACACTCTGTTGCATCGTGAGTTCATGGGACATCACCGAGCCGAACGTGTGCAAATCGCGGAGGTGTCGTACTTTCGCTACTAGGATCGGTCTATCGTGAAAACATACGACTACATCAACCGCGTTGTCATAACACTTCCGCTTACAGTCTACGAGGGTACGTAGAAAACACTCTCCCCTCTCGTTGCTATGCATCAACATGATCTTGCGTGTGCGTAGGAAAATTTTGAAATTACTACGTTCCCCAATAGTAGATGTTATATGCATGAGTAGAACACAAAGGAGTTGTGGGCGTGGGTATACACATATTGCTTGCCGTCACTAGTTGATTCTTGATTCAGCGGTATTGTTGGATGAAGCGGGCTAGACCGACATTACGCGTACCCTTACGCGAGACTGGTTCTACCGACGTGCTTCGCACACAGGTGGCTGGTGGGTGTCAGTTTCTCCAACTTTAGTTGAATCAGATTCAATGAACAGGGTTCTGTTTGAAGATCAAAAAGCAATCACTACACCGCGTTGTGGTTTTTGATGCATAGGTAAGAACGGTTCTTGCTCAGCCCGTAGCAGCCACGTAAAACTTGCAACTACAAAGTAGAGGACGTCTAACTTGTATTTGCAGGGCATGTTGTGATGTGATATGGTCAAGACATGATGCTAAATTTTATTGTATGAGATGATCATGTTTTGTAACACAGTTATCGGGAACTGGCAGGAGCCATATGGTTGTCGCTTTATTGTATGAAATGCAATCACCATGTAATTGCTTTACTTTATCACTAAGCGGTAGCGATAGTCGTGGAGGTAATAGTTGGCGTGACGACAACGATACCTCGATGGAGATCAAGGTGTCAAGCCCGTGATGATGGTGATCATGACGGTGCTTTGGAGATGGAGATCAAAGGCACAAGATGATGATGGCCATATCATATCACTTATAATGATTGCATGTGATGTTTATCTTTTATGCATCTTATTTTGCTTAGATCGACGGTAGCATTATAAGATGATCTCTCACTAAATTTCAAGGTATAAGTGTTCTCCCTGAGTATGCACCATTGCGAAAGTTCGTCGTGCCGAGACACCACGTGATGATCAGGTGTGATAAGCTCTACGTTCACATACAATGGGTGCAAGCCAGTTTTGCACACGCAGAATACTCGGGTTAAACTTGACGAGCCTAGCATATGCAGATATAGCCTCGGAACACTGAGACCGAAAGGTCGAGCGTGAATCATATAGTAGATATGATCAACATAGTGATGTTCACCCTTGAAAACTACTCCATCTCACGTGATGATCGGACATGGTTTAGTTGATATGGATCACGTGATCACTTAGATGATTAGAGGGATGTCTATCTAAGTGGGAGTTCATAAGTAATTTGATTAATTGAACTTTAATTTATCATGAACTTAGTACCTGATAGTATTTTGCATGTCTATGTTGTTGTAGATAGATGGCCCGTGTTGTTGTTCCGTTGAATTTTAATGCGCTCCTAGAGAAAGCAAAGTTGAAAGATGATGGTAGCAATTACATGGACTGGGTCCGTAACTTGAGGATTATCCTCATTGCTGCACAGAAGAATTATGTTCTGGAAGCACCGCTAGGTGCCAAACCCGCTGCAGGAGCAACGCCAGATGTTATGAACGTCTGGCAGAGCAAAGCTGATGACTACTCAATAGTTCAGTGTGCCATGCTTTACGGCTTAGAACTGGGACTTCAACGACGTTTGAACGTCATGGACCATATGAGATGTTCCAGGAGTTGAAGTGAATATTTCAAGTAAATGCTCGGATTGAGAGATATGAAGTCTCCAATAAGTTCTACAGCTGCAAGATGGAGGAGAATAGTTCTGTTAGTGAACATATACTCAAGAATGTCTTGGTACCACAACCACTTGACTCAGCTAGGAGTTAATCTTCCTGATGATAGTGTCATTGACAGAGTTCTTCAATCACTGCCACCAAGCTACAAGTGCTTCGTGATGAACTATAATATGCAAGGGATGGATAAGACGATTCCTATGCTCTTCGCAATGCTAATGGCTGCGGAGGTAGAAATCAAGAAGGAGCATCAAGTGTTGATGGTCAACAAGACCACCAGTTTCAAGAAAAAGGGTAAAGTGAAGAAAGGGAACTTCAAGAAGAACAGCAAGCCAGTTGCTGCTCAAGTAAGAAACCCAAGTCTGGACCTAATCTTGAGACTGAGTGCTTCTACTGCAAAGGGACTGGTCACTGGAAGTGGAACTGCCCCAAGTATTTGGCGGAAAAGAAGGATGGCAAAGTGAAAGGTATATTTGATATACATGTTATTGATGTGTACCTTACTAATGCTCGCAGTAGTGCCTCGGTATTTGATACTGGTTCAAACATTTGCAACTCAAAATAGGGGCTACGAATTAAGCAAAGATTGGCTAAGGACGAGGTGACGATGCGCGTGGGAAATGGTTCCAAAGTCGATGTGATCGCGGTCGGCACGCTACCTCTACATTCAGGATTAGTTTTAGACCTGAATAATTGTTATTTGGTGCCAGCGTTAAGCATGAACATTATATCTGGATCTTGTTTGATGCGAGACGGTTATTCATTTAAATCAGAGAATAATGGTTGTTCTATTTATATGAGTAATATCTTTTATGGTCATGCACCCTTGAAGAGTGGTCTATTTTTGTTCACTCTCGATAGTAGTGATACACATATTCATAATATTGAAGCCAAAAGATGCAGAGTTGATAATGATAGTGCAACTTATTTGTGGCACTGCCGTTTGGCTCATATTGGTGTAAAGCGCATGAAGAAACTCCATTCTGATGGACTTTCGGAATCACTTGATTATGAATCACTTGGTACTTGCGAACCATGCCTCATGGGCAAGATGACTAAAACGCCATTCTCCGAAACAATGGAGCGAGCAACAGATTCATTGGAAATCATACATACTGATGTATGTGGTCCGATGAATGTTGAGGCTCGCGGCGGGTATCGTTATTTTCTCACCTTCACAGATGATTTGAGCAGATATGGGTATATCTAGATGAAACATAAGTCTGAAATATTTGAAAAGTTCAAAGAATTTCAGAGTGAAGTGGAAAATCATCGTAATAAGAAAATAAAGTTTCTACGATCTGATTGTGGAGGAGAATATTTGAGTTATGAGTTTGGTCTTCATTTGAAACAATGCGGAATAGTTTCGCAACTCACGCCACCTGGAACACCACAACGTAATGGTGTGTCCAAACATCGTAATCATACTTTATTGGATATGGTGCGATCTATGATGTCTCTTACTGATTTACCGCTATCATTTGGGGGTTATGCTTTAGAGACGGCTACATTCACATTAAGAGCATCTCCAGCCGTTCGCCCCCCAGGACGCATAAAAATCGCCCCCTGGGGGCGAGCCGGCGATACAATCGGCGCTGGGGGCGGTTTCGCGTCCAATCGTCGCCCCCCCCCCCAGCTCGCCCCCAGGCGCCGATATTGGCCCACTTTTCAGCCCCATTTCGGCGAATAAAGGGCCCATATGGGTGACAATAGGCCCATATTCGGCGTGGTTCGCCGTTGTTCGGCGTTCAATTATTCACATAAATTTTTTATCACATATTTCATCACAGAAATATCAAATACTTCAACAAAATAGTACAACAACAAATAGTTCAATACAAATTATATAGTTCAACAAATAAAATCTCATATTTCATCACACGTCGCGCCCGACGTCGCCCTTGAGCCTCCATGGATGCTCTATCAGATCTTGCTGCAGTTGATGATGCACCTGTGGGTCTCGGATCTCCTGACGCATACTGAGATAGGCAGTGCAGGTTGCTGGTAGCTGGTGATCAACTTCGGCTAGAGGACCCTGCCTGTAGTATGGTTGAGTGTCAAACATTGGGTCTTCTTGCTCGCTCTCGATGATCATGTTGTGCAAGATGACATAGCAAGTCATAATCTCCCACATTTGATCTTTTAACCAGGTCTGAGCGGGGTACCAGACAACAGCAAATCGAGATTGGAGCACACCAAATGCCCGCTCGACATCCTTCCTGCAAGCCTCCTGAACCTTCACAAACCAGGTGTTCTTGCCTCCTGGCACAGGGTTTGAGATCGTCTTCACAAATGTCGACCATCTCGGATAGATGCCATCAGCTAGATAGTACCCCTTGTTGTAGTGCCGCCCATTGATCTCGAAGTTCACCGGAGGAGAATGACCTTCAACAAGCTTGGCAAAGACAGGGAGCACTGCAGCAAGTTGATGTCATTGTGAGTTCCTGGCATACCAAAGAAGGAGTGCCAAATCCAGAGGTCCTGTGTGGCCACCGCCTCAAGTACCACACTGCAACCGCCTTTGGCGCCTTTGTACATCCCCTGCCAAGCAAATGGGCAATTCTTCCATTTCCAATGCATGCAGTCGATGCTTCCAAGCATCCCAGGAAATCCTCTTGCTGCATTCTGTGCTAGGATCCGAGCAGTGTCTTCCGCATTGGGTGTTCTCAAGTATTGCGGTCCAAACACTGCCACACTGCCCGACAGAACTTGTAGAAACACTCTATGCTGGTGGACTCGGCCATGCGCCCATAGTCGTCGAGTGAATCACCGGGAGCTCCGTATGCAAGCATCCTCATCGCTGTCGTGCACTTCTGGATGGAGTGAATCCAAGGGCGCCGGTGCAATCCATCTTGCACTTGAGGTAGTTGTCGAACTCCCGGATGGAATTCACAATCCTGAGGAAGAGCTTTCGGCTCATCCAATAACGGCGCCAAAATGTTTTCTCGCTGTGAAGTGGAGCATCGGCTAAGTAGTCGGAGTAGAGCATGCAGTAGCCTTCGAGACGATGCCGGTTCTTTGCTTTCACCCGCCCCGGCGCCAAGCCACCTCGCCGCGGCTTTTCATTGCTCGCCAGCAGCTGGGCGAGGGCGGCGAGCATCATGAGATGCTCTTCTTCCTGGACGTTGTCGTGGTTCTAAGTATGACAGTAATGTAGGGGGGTAAGTATAGAGAGGCGAGGTCTTAGCTATGAAGAGGTTGTAAGGACGCAAGGTTTACGAGTTCGGGCCCTTCTCGAAGGAAGTAAAAGCCCTACGTCTCGGAGCCCGGAGGCGGTCGACTGGATTATGTGTGTATGAGTTACAGAGGTGTGAACCCTTGTCTCGGAGGAGGGGGGTGGCTTATATAGAGTGCGCCAGGACCCCGGCCAGCCCACGTTACGAAGGGCTCAATGTACATTAAGGCAAGGCATTACTGATAACACTAGTAATAAAGTGCTATGATGACCATAAAAGCTACTTAATTACCGACCGTTAGCGTGCGGAGTGACTTTAGGTCTCCTGGCCGTCGAGTGGTTGGATCTTGGTCGAGTAATTGCTTCTTGGTCGAGTGTCTTCGAGTCTGTCGAGTGGAACACCTCCAAGTCGATTGAAAGGTGATTTATTCTAGAGGTGTCCTTGGGTTGGGCAGTTAGGACAGGTCCATGACCTTACCCTAGGTGCATAGCTTCATCATTAGCCCCCGAATGGATCGAGGTTTGAGTGGGGAAGGAGTTGAAGACTTCTCCGACTCGTTTTCCATGCCGTGAGCATATCTTGTTTCGGATCAACGGACATGAGTAATGACAGCAACTTCCTTTTCAGTCGCCTTGATCCATTCTTAATTCTTCGTCGAATGAGTTTCTTTACTTGTAAGGCTCCGAGTGATGGTGCGGAGGAGATCTTTGGTCTGACAAGTCATTTGCTGCCCGCGGATTTAGTGGGATCCGAATTTTGGGAAGCGCGCGGGACGGGGGAGGCCGCAGTAATCGGATGGGATAGCGCGGAGCCGCCTCGATCCCCGCGCCACCTTTTTCGCCATGTATCGCTCGCGCGGTCGTTACGGGATTTGACAGAGCCATCTGGGCCTACCTGTCAGCCACTCGGAAGCGGCCTCATATAAGGCGTTGGACCGGAGTCCCCCAAACAGTGCGCCCCATTACTTCTTCTCCTCCTCACGCCTCTCTGTTGCGTTCGCTCTCGCCCCAGCGCCACCGCACCACTCGCGTCTCGTCAGCGACAATGGTGAAGGAGAAGACTGCGGCTCTGGAGCGGGCGAAGAAGGCGACGGCGAAATCGAAGGGGAAGGCGACGAGCCGGGGCGGATCTTCCTCGCGGACTGGCCTGCCGAATGGTTGGATCCAGGGCGACTGGATCCACTCGAGGATCTCCCAAGAAGACCTCGATGACCTGGCCGAGGGAGGGCTGATCCCCTACGATTCAGCGCGACTTCCGGGGAAGGAATCCGAGCCACAACCCCGGGAGGGTGAGCGCGTTCTTCTTGCTACCCACGTCGACCGTGGGTTTTCCTTGCCTCCTCATCCTTTCTTCCGAGGGTTTCTGAACTTCTTTGGGGCTCAACTCCACCATTTTACCCCCAACTCAATCGTTTATCTTGCCGCGTTCATTTCCTTGTGTGAGAACTTCTTGGGTTGTCGCCCTCACTGGGGTCTTTTCAAGCATATTTTCACTTGTCGCTCCCAGACAGTGAAAAAGGCTAATCCGAGTGACGAGAGGACCCAAGTGATCCAGATGTGTGGGGGTCTTGGCATCCAGACGAGGGGAAAAGGCTCCTTTCCAGCCATGATTCTTCCCGATTCAGTTCGCGGATGGCAGTCGACCTGGTTCTACTGCAAAGACCAGTCGACGCCAGGGCAATCGACTAGCCTCCCTCCCTTTACCATGGACCGAGTGGAAAAACCCTCCCCTTTGAAGGTGCTCCCGAAGGAGAAGGCGCACGTGAAGGTGTTGGTCAACCGAGTGGTCCAGCTCATTCGTGACGGGGTCACTGGTATGGATCTCTTGGAGGTCTTCCTTCAGCGGCGCATCCAGCCTCTCCAAGCCCGAGACCACCCGATGTGGATGTATTCGGGTCTAGAAGACTCCACTCGGATCCACCCGGAGGAGGTCGATGACGACACGCTGGAGAAGTGGCTGTCGAGCATTACCGGGAACAAGGACAATCCCAGAGGAGCCAGGAGAGTTCCCCCATTCGACCAGTCGCGTGCACCAGAGCAGGTCTGATTCTGAGTTTTTGCTTGTAATCTGAATTCACTCGCGCAGCTGTCTGTATTGCGTCGACTGACTTTGTTCTCCCTGCTTTCTTTCAGGCCATTATTGAAATGTATTCGATGCCCAACGGGGAACAAGAGCAAGCTCTGGAAGGCGAGGCGAGTGGTGGCGAAAGTGGCGAGTGGACTTCCGATGGTGAAGGGGATTGAGGAAGTGACGACTCAAGTGATGGGGAAGAAGTCGAGTCGCCTCCTCGCATAGAGAGACGATCCAAGCTTGACCAAGAACGGCCGAGTGCCCGCGACAAGGCAACTGCTCAGGCTGGTCAGTGTTCGAAGCGTCCTCGGGTCTCTTCACCAACCCCGACTGAGAAGGCGCCAAAGCACCCCAAAGTTGCGGAGCCGAAGACTCGGAAGGCGCTGCCAAAGATCAAGATCGATATCCCTGTCGCCTCCGCGTGAGTGTCTCTCCTTGTATTCACTCGACGCTCCGTGCTGTTTGTTTTCCTTGTTTTAACTGGACGAACTTTGGAATTTTTAGCGCTGCCACTTCCGCGACCTCAGCTTACAGGGATGATGATGAGGTGATGGAGGATGCGGTCACTTCTAATCCGGGTATGATTTCTGCTATACTATCTTTCTTCGGTCGATTCAACTGCATCGTGCATCATTGGGTGACGTGATTTTGGCAATTTGAACTTTGCACAGCTCCCAACATTATTGACCTCCCTGATGATGATGAAGAGCCCGAGAGGTCTTTGACGAGGAAGAGTAGGCGAGCTCCTGTAAGCGAGGCGCTACAGTCGACGCCGAGGGCGGAACCAGTCGTTCAGGACACTGGTGACGTCAATCGGGGTTCTGTTACCTTCGCGGAGCCCCTGTCGAGTGCCTTGCCTTCTTCTTCGACTGCTCAGGCCCCTGTCGACCCGCCTTTAGTTTTTGCGACCCATCATGTCCCAGAGGACGAGGTGAATGCTGCTAGGGAAGCCATACGCCAGGCGGGCATTATGATGGAGAAGATGAAGATGGTGCGGGACGCCAGCCAATCCGCCTATGATGCCAGCTCGGCTCTCCAGAGCAACGTTCAGGTTAGTCGGCTATCTGAAGATTCTTTCCGAAAATATTTGCGTCTGTACACCCACTGGGTGCGTCGATTGAAGTTTTGGACTAGTGGGGGCACGCTGAGTGCACCCACTGGGTGTAGTCCCCGAGACTACAGTGGACTGCTGGCAGTCGACTGTAGTCTTTGTATTTTGCCGAATGTATAAACCAAACTGGTAGTTTGTCTCTTCCATTCGACTTCGGCGGGCCGGTCGAGTGGGATCAAAACTGGTGGGGGCACGCTAAGTGCACCCACTGGGTGTAGTCCCCGAGACTACGGTGGACTGCTAGCAGTCGACTGTAGTCTGAGTTCTACTTTCTCTCTCTCTCTCTTTTGTAACGATAAATTCTCCCCTTTGATTTCAGAAATCTTGTGATCTTGGAGCTCGCTTTGCTGACTTGGAGAAGCAGCAGATTCAACTGAACCTAGATTTGGAGCTGGCCAGGACAGAGCTGCAAAAGATCAGGGACGGCGCCGCAGGTAAGATGATTTTGTCGATTGGTTAGTTTTAGGCTTGAGTACCCTTCTGCTATTTCCGGATCAATCATCATTTCTTTGCAGAAAAACTGAGAGAAGCTCTAGCAAAGAAGGATCGGGACTTGGCTGCTGCTCGTAAGGAGGCTGACGACAAGACCGCTCTGGCCGAACAGAAGCTGGCTTCGGTCGACTAGTTAGAAGAAGAGAATACCAGGCTGAAGACTGCTCTGAATGAAGCCAACAGGGAGTGTTCACGCTGGAAGAAGGATAACCTCAACCTGAACGAAAAGATGGAAGGCATCGCTCGCAGGAGGGACGATCTGGAGAGCTACTTGAGGAGCCTTGCCAAGAAGCTGTACATCAAGCTTGAAGGTACACATTTAGTTCCGACTGGTGTTTTTTTTTGTGTCGACTCAGTGTATGAAAATTGACTTATCCTTGGATTGTGAATGCAGAGTTTTGCCAGAACTTTGAAGAGGAGACTGGGCGGATCGAACCAGGTTTGGATCCAATCAACTCTCCCGTGAAAGACGAAACTGCCATGAATTTGCTCCGACTAGAATCTCGCATTGACGGTGCCGTGGACTACTTGGCTCGACTGAAGGTCGCCATGTCATGGATCGACCCGGCACTTTGGCCAGAGGCTACGCTCCAAAACGATCTCGAGTCTCTGATGACTCGACTTAACGGAATCCCTGACCGAGTGCAGGAGTGGAAGAAGTCTTCTTCTCGGTGTGGCGCTGATGTGGCTCTGTCCTTGGTTCATGTCCACTGCAAGGAGGTGCGACAAGACAAGCTGGCAGCAATCAAGGTCGCCAACACCCGGAAGCATGACTTTCGAACCTTTATGGAGACTTTCATCGCTGCAGCCACTAGGATAGCCGACGGTGTCGACCTGGATGAGTTCGTCGAGCCTGCCAGCCCTCCTCCCGCGGAGTGAACAAACTCTTATGTCCCACCTTAAATTTGCCTCGGAATGCCGAGTGGTTTTTGTAACCATTAAACTTTTTCGGGCTGCATGCCCGAGTACTTCGGTGGTCTAGAACCTTTAGGATTTATCTGAACTTGATTTACCGTTGAATATCTTTATGAATCTCCTGCTGAGTGAACCCATTCTTCATTCGAGACAACTTTTGCACTCACAGCGCAGTTCCGAAGGAGAGGGAAGCAGTCGACCCATGTCTTATATTTGTGTATAAGCTCCCCAAGGGAAGGCGGCGGTCGACCCACACCCTGTTACTGCAGAGGGGGACGTAGCGCACATTGTATTTGTGGCGAAGCTCTCCAGGAGAAGGTGGCGGTCGACCCACACCCTGTTACTGTGGAGCGGGATGTAGCGCACATTGTATTTGTGGCGAAGCTCTCCAGGAGAAGGTGGCAGTCGACCCGCCCCTCGTCGTCCTTGAGGATTGAGATGCGTTTCGTACTTAGGCGAGTACTGGACTGCAGCTAAGCCCCTGAGTGGGAGGATCGCTCTCCACTCGGTAGGATTTTTTCAAACTTAGGCGAGTGCCTGACTGCAGCTAAGTCTCTAAGTGGGAGAACTTAGGCGAGTACTGGACTGCAGCTAAGCCCCCGAGTGGGAGGATTGCTCTCCACTTGGTAGGATTTTTTCAAACTTAGGCGAGTGCCTGACTGCAGCTAAGTCTCCAAGCGAGAGAACTTAGGCGAGTACTGGACTATAGCTAAGCCCCCGAGTGGGAGGATTGCTCTCCACTCGGTAGGATTTTTTCAAACTTAGGCGAGTGCCTGACTGCAGCTAAATCTCTAAGCGAGAGAACTTAGGCGAGTACTGGACTGCAGCTAAGCCCCCGAGTGGGAGGATTGCTCTCCACTCGGTAGGATTTTTTCAAACTTTAGGCGAGTGCCTGACTGCAGCTAAGTCTCCAAGCGAGAGAACTTAGGCGAGTACTGGACTGCAGCTAAGCCCCCGAGTGGGAGGATTGCTCTCCACTCGGTAGGATTTTTTCAAACTTAGGCGAGTGCCTGACTGCAGCTAAGTCTCCAAGCGAGAGAACTTAGGCGAGTGCTGGACTACAGCTAAGCCCCGAGTGGGAGGATTGCTCTCCACTCGGTAGGATTTTTCAAACTTAGGCGAGTGCCTGACTGCAGCTAAGTCTCTAAGTGGGAGAACTTAGGCGAGTACTGGACTGCAGCTAAGCCCCCGAGTGGGAGGATTTCTCTCCACTCGGTAGGATTTTTCAAACTTAGGCGAGTGCCTGACTGCGGTTAAGTCTCTAAGTGGGAGAACTTAGGCGAGTACTGGACTGCAGCTAAGCCCGCGAGTGGGAGGATTGCTCTCCACTCGGTAGGATTTTTTCAAACTTAGGCGAGTGCCTGACTGCAGCTAAGTCTCCAAGCGAGAGAACTTAGGTGAGTGCTGGACTGCAGCTAAGCCCCCGAGTGGGAGCATTGCTCTCCACTCGGTAGGATTTTTCAAACTTAGGCGAGTGCCTGACTGCAGCTAAGTCTCTAAGTGGGAGAACTTAGGCGAGTACTGGACTGCAGCTAAGTCCCCGAGTGGGAGGATTGCTCTCCACTCAGTAGGATTTTTCAAACTTAGGCGAGTGCCTGACTGCAGCTAAGTCTCTAAGTGGGAGAACTTAGGCGAGTACTGGACTGCAGCTAAGCCCCCGAGTGGGAGGATTGCTCTCCACTCGGTAGGATTCTTTCAAACTTAGGCGAAATGGATTCGCAGCTAAGCCCCCGAGTGGGAGGATTGCTCTCCACTCGGTAGGATTTTTTCAAACTTAGGCGAAACGGATTCACAGCTAAGCCCCCGAGTGGGAGGCTGGCTCGCCACTCGGTAGGATTTTTTCAAACTTAGGCGAAACGGATTCGCAGCTAAGCCCCCCGAGTGGGAGGCTGGCTCGCCACTCGGTAGGGTTTTTTCAAACTTAGACGAAACGGATTCGCAGCTAAGCCCCCCGAGTGGGAGGCTGGCTCGCCACTCGGTAGGATTTTTTCAAACTTAGGCGAAGCGGATTCGCAGCTAAGCCACCCACTGGGGGATTTCTTACGCAAACAAAACAATAATAATCACTGGGAAAATTATAACGCTCTTGTCTTTGATAAATAAACTATAGGAGTTTTTCTTATTACATCTCATCCGAGTGAGAATTCAAGTATAAAAGGGGCGGAGTAGCTTCGCATTCCAGGCTCGTGGCTCATCAATCTGGCGATCGACATTGTAGAGGTGGTATGCTCCATTGTGGAGGACTCTGGTGACTATGAAGGGGCCTTCCCAAGTAGGAGCAAGCTTGTGTGGTTTCTGCTGATCCACTCGAAGGACTAAGTCTCCTTCTTGGAAGGCTCGGCTCTTCACGTTTCTGGCATGGAATCGACGCAAGTCTTGCTGATAGATGGTCGATCGGATCAGGGCCATTTCTCTTTCTTCTTCTAAGAGGTCGACTGCGTCCTGCCGGGCTTGTTCTGCTTCATCTTCTAAGTAGAGCTCGACTCTGGGAGCATTGTGAAGCAGGTCACTCGGTAAGACTGCCTCGGCTCCGTAGACCAGAAAGAATGGGGTTCTGCCGGTCGATCGATTCGGGGTTGTCCTCAATCCCCAAAGGACTGATGGAAGCTCGTCGACCCATGTGCCTGCTGCGTGCTTGAGATCGCGCATCAATCGGGGTTTCAGTCCTTTCAGAATTAGGCCGTTTGCCCTTTCTGCTTGTCCATTCGACTGGGGGTGAGCGACTGAAGCATAGTCGACCCGAGTGCCCTGAGAGGCGCAGAAGGCCCTGAATTTGTCGGAATCGAAGTTTGACCCGTTGTCGATGATGATGTTGTGTGGGACTCCATATCTGAATATCAACTCTCTGATGGAACTGATAGCGGTGCAAGCATCAAGATTCTTGATAGGCTTGGCTTCAATCCATTTGGTGAACTTGTCGACTGCTACCAGCACATGAGTGAAGCCGCTCCTGTCTGTTCTCAGTGGCCCAACCATGTCCAGCCCCCAAACAGCGAAGGGCCAGACGAGTGGAATGGTTTTCAGGGCTGACGCGGGCTTGTGCGGCATATTGGAGTAATACTGACACCCTTCGCATTTGTCGACTATCTCTTTAGCCATCTCATTGGCCCTTGGCCAGTAGAACCCCGCTCGGTATGCTTTAGCCACAATGGTCCGAGAGGACGCATGATGACCACAGGTCCTCGAGTGGATATCGTTAAGGATCATCTGACCTTCTTCTGGTGTGATACACTTCTGGCCGACCCCAGTCGCGCTTTCCCTATATAACTGTCCTTTTATGACTATAAAGGCCTTGGATCGACGGACGATCTGTCGAGCCTCTTCCTCGTCTTCTGGGAGTTCTTTCCTTAGGATGTACACGATGTACGGTTCTGTCCAGACGGGAGTGATAACCAGCACTTCCATTATTAGATCGACTACGGCTGGAACTTGAACTCCAGTCGGATCCGTGGCGCTTTTTGGCTGCGGGGCCTCTTCCGTGAAGGGATCCTCCTGGACTGATGGTGTGTGGATGTGTTCCAAAAACACATTGCTGGGAATGGCTTCTCTTTTGGAACCTATTTTTGCCAAATCATCAGCTGCTTGATTTTTCAGTCGGGGTATGTGATGAAGCTCTAACCCCTCGAATTTCTTCTCCAGCTTTCTCACTGCATTGCAATAACCAGTCATGGATGGACTTCTGACATCCCATTCCTTCATCACCTGATTAACCACCAAATCTGAGTCGCCATAGACCATGAGGCGACGGACGCCGAGTGAGATGGCCATGCGCAACCCATATAAAAGTGCTTCATATTCTGCCTCGTTATTGGAGGAATCAAAATGGATTTGAAGAACATATCTGAGTTTATCTCCTCTGGGGGAGACCAACACCACTCCGGCACCGGAACCACTCAGCATCTTGGAGCCGTCGAAAAACATAGTCCAATGCTCCGAGTGAATCTGAGTCGGCAGCTGCTGTTCAATCCACTCGGCGACGAAGTCTGCGATTGCTTGGGACTTGATAGCTTTCTTTGCCTCAAACTTGATATCAAGGGGAAGGAGTTCAATCGCCCATTTTGCCACTCGACCAGTTGCATCCCTGTTATGCAGGATCTCTGATAATGGAGCATCGCTGACGACTGTAATGGAATGATCAGAGAAGTAGTGAGCAACTTTCTTGGTGGTCATATAAATCCCATACACAAGCTTCTGATAGTGAGGATATCTTTGCTTCGATGGGGTCAAGACTTCAGAAATATAATATACTGGGCGCTGAACTTTGAAGGTTTTCCCTTCTTCTTCCCGCTCGACCGTAAGTACCGTACTGACGACTTGTCCTGTGGCTGCAATGTAAAGCAGCAAAGGCTCTTTGCTGATTGGGGCAGCAAGCACCAGCTGGGTGGAGAGCAGAGCTTTGAGCTCTGCAAACGCTGCATCAGCTTCAGGAGTCCACTCGAACTTGTCGGACTTCTTCATCAATCGGTAAAGAGGTAATGCCTTTTCACCGAGACGAGATATGAATTGACTTAGGGCGGCCAAACAACCAGTAAGCTTCTAGACGTCGTGCACTCGCACAGGGCTTTTCATTCGGAGTATAGTGCCAACTTTTTCTGGGTTGGCGTCGATTCCCCGTTCAGAAACGAGAAAGCCGAGTAACTTTCCGCCAGTGACTCTGAATGTAAACTTTGATGGATTAAGCTTGATATCATACCTCCTAAGGTTGGCAAAGGTTTCAGCAAGGTCAGTCAGCAGGTCGGAACCCTTCCGTGACTTGACCACAATATCATCCATGTATGCTTCCACGTTCCGACTGATTTGAGTGAGTAAACACTTTTGAATCATCCTCATGAATGTGGCTCCGGCATTCTTGAGGCCGAACGGCGTGGTAACATAACAGAAGCACCCGAATGGAGTGATGAAAGCTGTCTTGATCTCGTCGGGTCCATACAGACGGATCTGATGGTACCCGGAATAGGCGTCTAATAAAGATAGTCGCTCACATCCCGCAGTCGAGTCGACTATCTGGTCGATGTGGGGGAGAGGAAAATGATCTTTCGGGCAGGCCCGATTGATATGTTTAAAGTCAATGCACATGCGAAGTGACTTGTCCTTCTTGGGGACCATGACAACGTTGGCGAGCCACTCGGAGTGGTAGATTTCTCGGATGAACTCCGCTGCTAAGAGCCGAGAAACCTCTTCGCCAATAGCTTTTCTCTTTTGGACGGAGGACCATCGAAGATGTTCCTTAACAGGTTTTACTTTTGAGTTGACTCTCAGGCGATGCTCAGCCAGCTCCCTCGGAACACCAGGCATGTCAGAAGGCTTCCATGCAAAGATGTCCCAGTTCTCACAGAGGAACTGGACGAGCGCTTCTTTCTATTTGGAGTCGAGTGTTGTCGAGATATGAGTCGGGGCGGCGCTGGGGTCGATCGGGTGGATGTGAGCTGTCTTTGTGTCGCCAGTCGACTGGAAAGCTGACTCTGTAGCGGGCTTCTTGGCTCGCAACAGATCACTCGGGTCTGCAGTCTTCTGGTATTCCTACAACTCCACCACTGCCATCTGTGCGTCGGCGATCTTCGAACCCTTCTGAAAACATTCTTCCACTTTCTTCCGATTACCCGTAATGGTGATCACACCTTTGGGGCCAGGCATCTTCAATTTGAGATACACGTAACATGGTCGGGCCATGAAGCGTGCATAAGTCGGCCTGCCCAAAATAGCGTGATAGGCACTCTGGAAGTCTACAACTTCAAATGTCAACTTTTCTTTGCGGTAATTCTTGGAATCACTGAAAACCACATCAAGAGCAATCTGGCCGAGTGATTCAGCCTTCTTCCTAGGAATGACTCCATGGAAACTCATGTTGCTGGCACTGAGTCTGGACATCGGAATGCCCATCCCCTTCAACGTCTCAGCGTATAATATGTTCAAACCACTGCCATCATCCATCAGGACTTTGGTCAGTCGAGTGCCTTCAACAACTGGGTCGACCACCAAAGCTTGCCTCCTAGGGGTGGCGATGTGCGTTGGGTGGTCGGATTGGTCGAATGTTATGGCAGTCTGAGACCATTTCAGGTAACTAGGTGTCGTCGGAGCGACCATATTCACCTCTCGGTTAATAACTTTCAGTCGACTTTTGCTCTCAACATCAGCAAAAATCATCAGGGTGGAATTGACTTGAGGGTATCCGTCATCACTGTCCTTTTTGTCCTCGACCTTGTCTGACTCCTTTTCCTTACCCTTGGGCTGCTTGCCCTGGAACTGCTGGATCAAGAGTCGACACTGCCGAGTGGTATGTTTCGGGTAAATAAAATTACCCTCTTCATCTTTCTTCATGTGGACGAGACACGGTAAGTCCAACACATTATTTCCCCCCTGGTCTTTAACCTTTTTGGGGTTCCAAGGCCCTTTAGGTTCCCTTTAGACTTTCCTTGGGCCAAAGCTAAGGCTTCCCCGGGAGCCGCTGGCTCGGCTTTCCGCTTCTGTTTCCGATTGGAATTGCCTCCGGTTTCTTGGGCGACTGACTTGAGCTTGCCACTCCTGAGTCGATCCTCATCTTCGTCATTAGCGTACTTGGTGGCAATCTCCATCATCCGATTCAGGGACATATCTCCGATTCGACCGAATTTCAAATTCAGTTCTCTGTACTTGACGCCTTCCTTGAAGGCACAAACTGCTTGGTGGTCAGGCACATTCTCCACCGAGTGATGTAACGTGATCCATCTCTGGATGTAATCCCTCAAAGTTTCATTCGGCTTCACACAAGACCGCAGTTCCTCCGT
>NC_053026.1:527721773-527732310 GCF_003073215.2 Triticum urartu
GATATGAGTCGGGGCGGCGCTGGGGTCGGTCGGGTGGATGTGAGCTGTCTTCGTGTCGCCAGTCGACTGGAAAGCTGACTCTGTAGCGGGCTTCTTGGCTCGCAACAGATCACTCGGGTCTGCAGTCTTCTGGTATTCCTGCAACTCCACCACTGCCATCTGTGCGTCGGCGATCTTCGAACCCTTCTGAAAACATTCTTCCGCTTTCTTCCGATTGCCCGTAATGGTGATCACACCTTTGGGGCCAGGCATCTTCAATTTGAGATACACGTAAACATGGTCGGGCCATGAAGCGTGCATAAGCCGGCCTGCCCAAAATAGCGTGGTAGGCACTCTGGAAGTCTACAACTTCAAATGTGAACTTTTCTTTGCGGTAATTCTTGGAATCACCGAAAACCACATCAAGAGCAATCTGGCCGAGTGATTCAGCCTTCTTCCCAGGAATGACTCCATGGAAACTCATGTTGCTGGCACTGAGTCTGGACATCGGAATGCCCATCCCCTTTCAACGTCTCAGCGTATAATATGTTCAAACCACTGCCACCATCCATCAGGACTTTGGTCAGTCGAGTGCCTTCAACAACTGGGTCGACCACCAAAGCTTGCCTCCCAGGGGTGGCGATGTGCGTTGGGTGGTCGGACTGGTCGAATGTTATGGCAGTCTGAGACCATTTCAGGTAACTAGGTGTCACCGGAGCGACCATATTCACCTCTCGGTTAATAACTTTCAGTCGACTTTTGCTCTCAACATCAGCAAAAGTCATCAGGGTGAAATGACTTGAGGGTATCCGTCATCACTGTCCTCTTTGTCCTCGACCTTGTCTGACTCCTTTTCCTTTCCCTTGGGCTGCTTGCCCTGGAACTGACTGGATCAAGATCGACGTACTGCCGAGTGGTATGTTTCGGGTAAATAAAATTACCCTCTTCATCTTTCTTCGTGTGGACGAGACACGGTAAGTCCAACACATCATTTCCCTCCTGGTCTTTAACCTTTTTGGGGTTCCAAGGCTTTAGGTTTCCTTTAGACTTTCCTTGGGCCAAAGCTAAAGGCTTCCCTGGAGCCGCTGGCTTCGGCTTTCCGCTTCTGTTTCCGATTGGGGAATTGCCTCCGGTTTCTGGGCGAGCAACTTGAGCTTGCCACTCCTGAGTCGATCCTCATCTTCGCCATTTAGCGTACTTGGTGGCAATCTCCATCATCCGATTCAGGGACATATCTCTGGTTGGACCGAATTTCAAATTCAGTTCTCTGTACTTGACGCCTTCCTTGAAGGCACAAACTGCTTGGTGGTCAGGCACATTCTTCCACCGAGTGATGTAACGTGATCCATCTCTGGATGTAATCCCTCAAAGTTTCCATTCGGCTTTTGCACACAAGACCGCAGTTCCGTCAGTCCTGCTGGTCGCTTGCATGTGCCCTCAATGTGGTGACGAACACTCAGGAGAGATCTTCCCAAGTGTAAATGCTGCTAGGTGCTAACTGGTTTAGCCACGCTCTGGCCGAGCCCTCCAACATGAGAGGCAGGTGCTTCATGGCCACTTCATCATTGCCGCCGCCAATCTGGACGGCCACTCGGTAGTCCTCAAGCCAAGTATCGGGCTTGGACTGCAGTGAACTTACTGACTCCAGTCACCAACCTGAAATTGGGAGGAATCACAGCAGCCCTGATGGCTCTACTAAAGCACTCTGGCCCCGAAACATGTACTCTAGCTGCTGGCAGGCGCATCTCTGTCGTGCCTTCTCGGTGAGCCCTGTTCCTGTCGACTCAGACCTTGGACGAGATGGATCTCGCATCAAAGCCTGGCCCTCTGGGGTCGACTGGAATCCTTCGCCCACCACTATGAGGGCGCCTGTCATTCTGCTGGCGAGGCACATACGACCCGCTCCTCGGGGGAGGCGTGGGCACCGACGTCGACCGTCACGATCGACTTGGTGATCATACTGCTCATGGTTCCATACTGGTCATGCGGTCTCCACGTCTCTCACGCCTCAGGGGCGATCTCGGGCTGTGAGTCGACTGGACTGTGTCCACGCAACGGATCTGCTGTGAATTCTGTTTCGCGATTGAGAGAGAAACAGCGGAATTCTGATCTCCTGCCGCCCGGAGTAACACTCTGATCTGCAGCAAGCCTCTGCCAGCCTCCGACTGGGAAGGCTGAATCGACTCTGCTATACGGGCTGTAGCTGCTAAATTCTGAATTGGAGTCCGACATACCTGCGGGGGCGGGAAGA
The DNA here is from genome assembly GCF_003073215.2 of Triticum urartu. Taxonomy (NCBI): domain Eukaryota; kingdom Viridiplantae; phylum Streptophyta; class Magnoliopsida; order Poales; family Poaceae; genus Triticum; species Triticum urartu. Next base: position 527,724,004 of record NC_053026.1, read on the forward strand.
GCTGACGTCGACTGGATTCGGGAACCCGTTGTCGCGCACGCTCGTCGAGTGCTCGCTGGAAGTTCTCCAGTCGAGTGCGCTCGGCCAATTTTGCCACGTGCGCGTCCTCCAAGGCGCGAGCCTCGGGGGTTTCTCCGACGATAGGAGTGTGTAGCGCATCCATGTTCCGGCGGCAGAGTTCTTCTCTCTGCAGCGACGTGAGAGGCTCGGGAAGATACTCCTCATGGGGACGCGACGGGACGCCTCCTCCTGCGCCTCCGTCGGTGCGGGTAAAACCGGGGGGATTGGGCGGTCCGTCGACCATCAGAACCTCTGCCGCCGGATCGCTGCTGTCGCACTCGGATGCAGTCTCTCCGGAGCCAGTCGACAGGTCGAACAGGCCGTAGAGGGATTCGTCGGGCTCGATCGCAGCGACTTGAGGGATGGCCGACTGACGGGCCACCGCGTGTCTCACCCACCGCTGAAGTCTCGACCGACCGGAGCGATTGCGCCGGCGGGAAATGGGGAGGGAGGACAACACAGGAGCCGACCGGTAGGGGGTCGACGGTTGCCATAGGAGAACGTCGCGGACGCACGTGCTAAAGTGCGTTGCCCTGCAGACTGGGAGTGCGTCCACGTCGAGCGGAGCCTCCTGAAGCCAGGCGGAGTCGTCGGCGATGAACGTGAGCGCGCCGAGACGGATCTCACCCCCCTCCACCAAAACTCCGTCGAAAACCATGATGATTCGGGTCGGAAAAGATCGCAACTCCTCCAACAAAACGCTAAAACACCTGCCCCACGGTGGGCGCCAACTGTCGTGGTTCTAAGTCTGACAGTAATGTAGGGGGGTAAGTATGGAGAGGCGAGATCTTAGCTATGGAGAAGTTGTGAAGACACAAGATTTATGAGTTCAGGCCCTTCTCGGAGGAAGTAAAAGCCCTATGTCTCGGAGCCCGGAGGCTGTCGACTGGATTATGTGAGTATGAGTTACAGAGGTGCGAACCCTTGTCTAGGAGGAGGGGGGTGGCTTATATAGAGTGCGCCAGGACCCCGGCCAGCCCACGTTACGAAGGGTTCAATGTACATTAAGGCAGGGCGTTACTGATAACGCTAGTAATAAAGTGCTATGATGACCATAAAAGCTACTTAATGACCGACCGTTAGCATGTGGGTGACTTTAGGTCTCCTGGTCGTCGAGTGGTTGGATCTTGTCGAGTGATTGCTTCTTGGTCGAGTGTCTTCGAGTCTGTCGAGTGGAACACCTTCAAGTCGATTGAAAGTGATTTTTTCTAGAGATGTCCTTGGGTAGGGCAGTTATGACAGGTCCATGACCCTACCCTAGGTACATAGCTTCATCAGTGGCCCCACCTGGTCGACTCCCGGACCCCTCCGGTGGTCCCGGTACACTACCGGTGATGCCCGGAACACTTCCGGTGGGCCAAACCATACTTCCTATATATCAATCTTTACCTCCAGACCATTCCGGAACTCCTCGTGACGTCCGGGATCTCATCCGGGACTCCGAACAACATTCGGTAACCGCGTACATACTTTCCCTATAACCCTAGCGTCATCGAACCTTAAGTGTGTAGACCCTACGGGTTCGGGAGTCATGCAGACATGGCCGAGACAACTCTCCGGTCAATAACCACAGCGGGATCTGGATACCCATGTTGGCTCCCACATGTTCCACGATGATCTCATCGGATGAACCACGATGTCAAGGACTTAATCAATCCCGTATACAATTCCCTTTGTCTAGCGGTACGATACTTGCCCGAGATTCGATCGTCGGTATCCCGATACCTTGTTCAATCTCGTTACCGGCAAGTCTCTTTTACTCGTTCCGTAACACATCATCCCGTGATCAACTCCTTGTCACATTGTGCACATTATGATGATGTCCTACCGAGTGGGCCCAGAGATACCTCTCCGTTTACACGGAGTGACAAATCCCAGTCTCGATTCGCGCCAACCCAACAGACACTTTCGGAGATACCTGTAGTGTACCTTTATAGCCACCCAGTTACGTTGTGATGTTTGGCACACCCAAAGCACTCCTACGGTATCCGGGAGTTGCACAATCTCATGGTCTAAGGAAATGATACTTGACATTAGAAAAGCTTTAGCATACGAACTACACGATCTTGTGCTAGGCTTAGGATTGGGTCTTGTCCATCACATCATTCTCCTAATGATGTGATCCCGTTATCAACGACATCCAATGTCCATGGTCAGGAAACCGTAACCATCTATTGATCAACGAGCTAGTCAACTAGAGGCTTACTAGGGACATGGTGTTGTCTATGTATCCACACATGTATCTGAGTTTCCTATCAATACAATTCTAGCATGGATAATAAATGATTATCATGAACAAGGAAATATAATAATAACTAATTTATTATTGCCTCTAGGGCATATTTCCAACAGTCTCGCACTTGCACTAGAGTCAATAATCTAGTTCACATTGCCATGTGATTAACACTCACAGGTCACATCGCCATGCGACCAACATCCAAGAGTCTACTAGACTCAATGATCCAGTTCACATCACTATGTGATTAAAACTCAAAGAGTTCTGGGTTTGATCATGTTATGCTTGTGAGAGAGGTTGTAGTCAACGGGTCTGGCCATCTTCAGATCCCTATGTATTTCGCAAAACTTTATGTCATATCATAGATGCTGCTACCACGTTCCACTTGGAGCTATTCCAAATTGTTGCTCCATTATACGTATCCGGTATCTCTACTCAGAGCTATCCGGATAGGTGTTAAGCTTGCATCGACGTAACTCTTTACGTCGAACTCTTTATCACGTCCATAATCGAGAAACATTTCCTTATTCCTCGAAGGATAATTTTGACCGCTATCTGGTGATCTACTCCTAGATCACCTTTGTACCCTCTTGCCAGACATGTGGCAAGGCACACATCAGGTGCGGTACTCAGCATGGCATACCGTATAGAGCCTATGACAAGAGCATAGGGGACGACCTTTGTCCTTCCTCTTTCTTCTGCCGTGGTCAATCTTTGAGTCTTACTCAACTTCACACCTTACAACTCAGGTAAGAACCCCTTCTTTGACTGATCTATTTTGAACTCCTTCAAAAACATGTCAAGGTGTGCATTCTTTGAAAGTACATCAGGCGTCTTGATCTATCTTCTATAGATCTGATGCCCAATATGTAAGCAGCTGTATCCAGGTTTTCCTTTGAAAATCACTCTTCAAACAACCGTTTATGCTTTCCAGAAATTCTACATTATTTCGGAATCAACAATATGTCATCCACATATACTTATCAGAAATGTTGTAGTGCTCCCACTCACTTTCTTGTAAATACAAGTTTCTAACAAACATTGTATAAACCTAAAAGCTTTGATACTCCATCAAAGCATATATTCCTGACTCCGAGATGCTTGCTCTAGTCCATAGAAGAATTGCTGGAGCCAGCATACCTTTTAGGATCGTCAAAAACTTTTATTGTATCACATACAACTTTTCTTACGAAAACTTGGTAAGAAAACTTGTTTTGACATCCATCTGTAAGATTTCATAATCGAAAAATACAGCTAATGCTAACATGATTCCGACGGACTTAAGCATCGCTACGGGTGAGAAATTCTCATCATAGTCAACTCCTTGAACTTGTGAAAAGACTCTTTCCCACAAGTCGAGCTTCATAGACGGTAACATTACCGCCCACGTCCGTCTTCTTCTTAAAGATCCATTTATCTCAATGGCTTGCCGATCATCGGGCAAGTCCACCAAAGTCCAGACATGGATCCTATCTTGGATTTCATGGCTTCTAACCATTTGTCGGAATACGGGCCCACCATCGCTTCTCCATAGCTCGTAGGTTCATCGTTGTCTAACAACATGATATCGAAGACAGGATTACCGTACCACTCAGGAGTAGTACATATCCTTGTCGACCTACGATGTTCGATAGCAACTTGATCCGAAAGCTTCATGATCACTATCATTAACTTCCTATTCAACAGATGTAGGCTCCACAGAAAACATCTTTCTGTGTTGCATCACTCTCTGGTTGAAATAAAGGTTCGACAACCTCATCAAGTTCTATCTTCCTCCCACTCAATTCTTTCGAGAGAAACTCCTTCTCGAGAAAGGACCCGTTCTTAGCGACAAACAATTTGCCCTCGGATCTGAGATAGAAGGTATACCCAACTGTCACCTTTGGGTATCCTATGAAGATGTGTTTGTCCGCTTTGGGTTCAAGCTTCTCCGGCTGAAGCCTTAAGCATCGCAGCCCCAAACATTAAGAAACGACAACTTTGGTTTCTTACCAAACCAATGTTCATACGACATCGTCTCAACGGACTTAGATGGTGTCCTATCTAAAGTGAATATAGCTGTCTCTAACGCATAACCTCAAAATGAAAACGGTAGATTGATAAGAGACATCATAGATCGCACCATATCTCATAAGGTTTGATTACGACGTCCGGACACACCATTACCTTGTGGTGTTCCAGGTGGCTTCAACTGTGAAACAATTCCACAATGTCTTAAGTGATTGCCAAACTCATAACTCAGAAAATCCCCTTTTGATCAGATCATAGGAACATGATCTTCTTTGTTATGATGATTCTTAACTTCACTCTGAAATCGCGTGAACTTTTCAAACTTTTCAGACTTGTGCTTCATTAAGTAAATATACCTATATCTACTCAAATCGTCAGTGAAGATGAGAAAATAGCGATATCCACTGCACGCTTCAATTCTCATTGGATCACACGCATCAGCATGTATGATTTCCAACAAGTCACTTGCCCGTTTCATTGTACCTGAAAGCGGGGTCTTTGTCATCCTGCCCATGAGGCATGGCTCGCATGTGTCAAGCGATTCAAAATCAAGTGACTCCAAACATCCATCGACATGGAGTTTCTTCATGCATCTTACGCCAATATGACTTAAGGGCAGTGCCACGAGAAAGTGGTACTATCATTATTAACTCTACATCTTTTGGCGTGAACATGTGTATTACCATGACCGAGATTCAATGAACCATTCACATAGGGTGCATGACCATGAAAGGTATCATTCATGTAAAACAGAATAACCATTAATCTCTAACTTAAATGAATGACCGTATTGCAATGAACATGATCTAATCATATTCATGCTCAATGTAGACACCTGATAACATTTTATCTAGGTTCAATACTAATCCCAAAGGCAGATGGAGCGTGCGATGGTGATCTCATCAACTTTGGAAATACTTCCAACACACATCGTCACCTCGCCCTTAGCCAGTCTCTGTTTAGTCTGTAGCTTTTGCTTCAAGTCACCAGTAATAGTAACTGAACGGTATCCAATACCCAGGTGCTACCAGGAGTACTAGTGAGGTACACATTAATAACACGTATATACTTTGTTGAAGTTGCCAGCCTTCTTTCTACCATGCATTTGGGGTAATTCCGCTACCAGTGACCGTCCCCTTACAATAGAAGCACTTAGTCTCGGGTTTGGGTTCAACCTTGGGTTCCTTCACTGGAGCGGCAACTGGTTTGCCATCCATGAAGTTTCCCTTCTAGCCCTTGCCCTTCTTGAAACCAGTGGTCTTGTTAAACCATCAACACTTGATGCTCCTTCTTGATTTCTACCTTTTGCGGTCTTAAGCACCGCGAACAGATCCGGGATCAACTCCATCCCTTGCATGTCATAGTTCATCACGAAGATCTAGTAGCTTAGTGATAGTGCTAGAGAACTCTATCAATCACTATCTTATCTGGAAGTTTAACTCTCACTTGATTTAAGTGATTGTAGCACCCAGACATTCTGAGCACATGCTCACTAGCTGAGCTATTCTCCTCCATCTTGTTGGCAAAAGAACTTGTCAGAGGTCTCACACCTCTCAACACGAGCATGAGCCTGAAATCCCAATTTCAGCTCTTGGAACATCTCATATGTTCTATGGCGTTCAAAACGTCATTGGAATCCCGATTCTAAGCCGTAAAGTATGGTGCACTAAACTATCAAGTAGTCATCAGGACGTGTCTGTTAGGTGTTCACAACATCCACAGACGATGTTGTAGGGGTTTGCACATCGAGCGGTGTATCAAAGACGTAAGCCTTCTGTGTAGCAGTGAGGACACTCCTCGGACTACGGACCTAGTCCACATCAGTGCTTACAATATCTTTCAACTTGGTCTTTCTCTAGGAACGTATTGAAACAGGGAGCTACAATGTGAGCTATTTATCTACAACATATTTGCAAAGACAATTTAGACTATGTTCATGATAATTGAGTTCATCTAATCAAATTATTTAATGAACTCCCACTCAGATAGACATCCCTCTAGTCATCTAAGTGAAACATGATCCGAGTCAACTAGGCCGTGTCCGATCATCCCGTGAGATGGACTAGTCAACATCGGTGAACATCTTCATGTTGATCGTATCTTCTATACGACTCATGCTCGACCTTTCAGTCTTCTGTGTTCCGAGGCCATGTCTGTACATGCTAGGCTCGTCAAGTCAACCTAAGTGTATTGCGTGTGTAAATCTGGCTTACACCCGTTGTATTCGAACGTTAGAATCTATCACACCCGATCATCACGTGGTGCTTCGAAACGACGAACCTTCGCAACGGTGCACAGTTAGGGGGAACACTTTTCTTGAAATTTTAGTGAGGGATCATCTTATTTAAGCTACCGTCGTTCTAAGCAAATAAGATGTAAAACATGATAAACATCACATGCAATCAAATAGTGACATGATATGGCCAATATCATTTGCTCCTTTTGATCTCCATCTTCGGGGCTCATGATCATCGTTGTCACCGGCATGACACCATGATCTCCATCATCGTGTCTTCTTGAACTTGTCTTGTCATCTATTAATTCTACTACTATGGCTAACGCTCTAGCAGTAAAGTAAAGTAATTACATGACGTTTAAGCTGACACGGAGGTCATAAATAAATTAAGACAACTCCTATGGCTCCTGCCGGTTTTCATACTCATCGACATGCAAGTCGTGATTCCTATTACAAGAACATGATCAATCTCATACATCACATATATCATTCATCACATCCTTTTGGCCATATCACATCACAAGGCATATGCTGCAAAAATAAGTTAGACGTCCTCTAATTGTTGTTGCAAGTTTTTGCGTGGCTGCTATAGGTTTCTAGCAAGAACGTTTCTTACCTACGCCAAAACCACAACGTGATATGCCAATTTCTATTTACCCTTCATAAGGACCCTTTTCATCGAATCCGATCCGACTAAAGTGGGAGAGACAGACACCCGCTAGCCACCTTATGCAACTAGTGCATGTCAGTCGGTGGAACCAGTCTCACGTAAGCGTACGTGTAAGGTCGGTCCGGGCCGCTTCATCCCACGATGCCGCCGAATCAAGATAAGACTAGTAACGGCAAGTAAATTGACAAAATTCGACGCCCACAACAACTTGTGTTCTACTCGTGCATAGAAACTACGCATAGACCTAGCTCATGATGCCACTGTTGGGGATCGTAGCAGAATTTCAAAATTTTCTATGCATCACCAAGATCAATCTATGGAGTAATCTAGCAACGAGGGGAAGGAGAGTGCATCTACATACCCTTGTAGATCGCTAAGCGGAAGCGTTCAAGTGAACGGGGTTGATGGAGTCGTACTCGTCGTGATCCAAATCACCGATGATCCTAGTGCCGAACGGACGGCACCTCCGCGTTCAACACACGTGCAGCCCGGTGACGTCTCCCACGCCTTGATCCAGCAAGGGGAGAAGGAGAGGTTGGGGAAGACTCCATCCAGCAGCAGCACGACGGCGTGGTGGTGGTGGAGGAGCACGGGACTCCAGCAGGGCTTCGCCAAGCACTACGAGAGACGAGGAGGGAGAGGGGTAGGGCTGCGCCAACAGGGAGATTGAATCGTGTGTTGGGCTGCCCCTTTGCCTCCACTATATATAGGGGGAGAGGGAGGGCTGCGCCCCCACCTAGGGTTCCCACCCCAAGGGGTGCGGCAGCCCTAGATCCCATCTAGGGTGGCGACCACAAGGGGGAGAGGGGGAGGCGCACCTAGGGTGGGCCTTAGGGCCCATCTGCCCTAGGGTTTGCCCCCTTCCCCTCTTGGAGGCGCCTTGGGCCTTGGTGGGAGGCGCCCCAGCCCACCTAGGGGCTAGTCCCTTCCAACTATTGGCCCATGTAGGCCTCCGGGGCTGGTGGCCCCACCTGATGGACCCCCGGACCCCTCCGGTGGTCCCGGTACACTACCGGTGATGCCCGGAACACTTCCGGTGGCCAAAACCATACTTCCTATATATCAATCTTTACCTCCGGACCATTCTGGAACTCC